>NC_012878.2:43322113-43323208 GCF_000003195.3 Sorghum bicolor
CAGCCACGGACCGGTGCTAAAGGGTCTGCCCCTATAAATATGCGCAGGAGCCCTGGATCCGGCAGTTCATCGTCTTCGTCTTCGTTCCAGCGCCACCGGGTTCATCTTCACCGCCGTCGTTTCGACTCCCTCGCCGCCGCGACCACCGTCTCCACCAGCGCCGCCGCGGCTCTCCACCAGCGCCGCCGCGGCCCTCCGCCAACGCCGCCGCAGCGGGCCACGGCCAGATCGAGCGCGCGGGCCACTGCACAGTACATCATCTTCCCCACGCGCGATCTTCTCCGGCCGGCTGTGTGCTAAGTATAGATCGAGAACGACGCCATTGATTAATTACATATTTATATACACTAGACCAGAGAAATATATATATATACACACAAAAAATATTACATATATATACATAAAAATATATACAAAAAATAATATTACAAATAAAAACACCATATATATACATATATATATATATATGTATATATGGTGTTTTGATTTGTAGTATTATTTTTTGTATATATTTTTATGTATATATATGTAATTTTTTTTGTGTATATGTATATTATATATATGGTGTTTTGATTTGTAGTATTATATATAGTATGTATATTATATATAGTATGTATATATTTTTTTTTATATATATGTAATTTTTTGTATATATTTCTAGTATATATAGTATGTATATATGTAATTTTTTGTATATATTTTTTTGTATATATATGTAATTTTTTTTGTATGTATGTTTTATTTTTTGTATATATGTAATATTTTTTGTATGTATGTATATTATTTTTTGTACATATACACACACATATATATAGTTTGTATGTATGAATTATAATTGTTTGTATGTATGTATGTATGTATGTATTATTTTTTTAATATATTATTCTAGTATATATATAGTATGTATGTATGTTTTATTTTTTTTATATATGTATTATTTTTTGTATGTATGTATATTATTTTTTGTACATATACACACACATATATAGTTTGTATGTATGAATTATAATTGTTTGTATGTATGTATGTATTAATTTTTTAATATATTATTCTAGTATATATATAGTATGTATGTATGTTTTATTTTTTGTATAT
>NC_012878.2:43326006-43327025 GCF_000003195.3 Sorghum bicolor
ATGGTCATTGAAATTCCCAAGAACCGATTGATAATCTTTGACTCAATGAGAAAACCACAAGAAAATTATCAACAAATGGTAAACATTATTCAAAGGTACGTAATGTCGATCTCAGCTACAAAAATATCATAATATGACTCTGTAATTATTAGTTCACGATCCACAATGGCTGTGTATAGGGTTTGGGAAAGATTCATTGACCGTGAACATCTCAGTGGATGTAAAGCGCCGCTTAACATAATACATCCACAAGTAAGTTCTACTAGCTAACAAACTTTCGCTAACTTTTAGCCTTCTTATTGTCGTGGTTATGAATATTTTTATATATATATACATCGTACAGTGGTGTTTAAGACAAGAAGGAGGGAACAATCTATGTGCATATTACATGTGCAAATTCATGATGGCACAAGTCAATCAAACACCCACAGAGACGCTCAGAGTACGTTACATGTCTCTTTTCATTATCTCCTAAATTATATTGAATAACTTAGATAACTAATACCTTTTTTATTTATTTCAAATTAAAGACGGAATGGCTGAGGGAAAAGGTCCTACAACAAGACCGAATCAAAGCTATCCAAGAGACGATAGCAGGATTTCTCCGTGACCAAGTGATCAATCCAAACGGCGAGTTTCACTTCAACGGCAACGAAACTCTTATACCAAACAACGATGATCATTTGTATCGTTTGTAGACATTGGGAGAACAAACTCTATGTATATATGTGTTACGAATTTTGTACATATAAAACTATATATATATAAAGCTTTTTACATATCTATTTAATTTTTGATGTGGTCTATTCATTTTATTATAGGCAAAGCTTAACTATTAAGCTTAGCCTATAATTTTCATTTATATATGCTTAATATGCGTGTAATATAAATATATTATTGTATCAGCAAAACATGTATTGAAAAACCTATTATTATATATTATATATAAACAATAAACAGAACCGAAGAAGTGAACTAAAAAAAAAAGAAAAAGAAACCCTTTAACACCGGTTGGGAAA
>NC_012878.2:43329810-43367782 GCF_000003195.3 Sorghum bicolor
TCATCACTAGATCCCCAATATATGGCGAACCATCATCTAGGGGCGTCACTAGATCCTTAGAATTACCAGCAGAATTATTGGCATCAACACCCAGGGACGTCATTGGATCCTTAGAACTACTAGCAGATTTATTGGGATCAAGATCAGTTTGAAACTGACTCACCATATTTGTGGCAACGCTGATCACGTGGTCATTAATGATGCGCTTTACATTACTTGCTATCTCCCATTGAGCCAGATCCACGACTATGATGGCTGAAGATTGCATATCCCTTGGAAGCATTTCAAGACACGACTTCAACAAATCCTTTAGCAGAGGAATGGGCATTGATGTGCCATCTTCTGCACATTCTTGAAAGTACTCAACTTCAGTGGAAAGTACTCAACTTCAGTGGAAAGTATTCAACTTCAATGTGCAGTGGAAAGTGGAAAGTACCTTTTTTAGATTCCTTTTTCCTTGCATCTTGTTTGGGCTGCTTCCTAGGCATCTTCTTAGTCCGTTTGCGCTGTTGTACCCCTTTATGGATCTGAGGCTGCTCTACGCCTTTCTTGGCATAGACTGTGTCCTCCCAGGGTTTGAACTACAAACATGCACATAAAATGTAATTCAATGCATCAACAATTTATAGCAAGATCATAGAGTAAAAACATTAACACATGGAGGATACTGAAACTTGTATGTATACTGATCGTGCACTAGACTTTGTATCTCATTTGGTCTCTGGAGATATGGTTAGAGCCAATGTTTAATGGAACTACTTTTCTGAGATAAAAAAACATTACCTTTATTTTATTTATATCTAACTTTGATGTAAGCTCCAACACCTTCTCTGAAGTATAGAAATTTATTCGAGGAACAATAGGCTCACCATCCTCTTGATGACCCCAATCAATAATGTCAAGCAAAAAAATCTATAAACCATAATCACTTTTAGAGAGTGAATGTGTCCCAAGAAAAATGAAGGATAAGAGGAAAGAAGCTTACAAGTAATGTTGCTGGGTTATAAACAGATCTGCAGACAAAACTCAATGCAATATTGTCCAGTGCAAGCTTACACCAGTTAACTTTGCCTATCCATTCCAAGTCTGCAGCATAACCAATGGAACGAACAGAGATATACTGTGCAGTGCGGGGCATCAGCAGCCCATTAAATAGAAGCAAGAAGAAGCATGTGACTTCAAGGTGCACATCATCAAATTTCTTAGCATACTCTGTCGCAGATAAGATGTGATTGTTAGTAATATGATCTTTCGGACCTAGGTCAAACAATGCACGCAGCAGTTGAACCAGCTCCGTGCCCGCCACCTCAGGCACTGCATTGCTTCCGTGCCTTTTGGAGCACCAAGGATTACATTTATTGCCTCAGCCGTCATGTAGCGCAGGTTCTCGTGGTCCATATCAAATAGGATATAAGATTGGTCATTGGAATTCACGACTTTGCATTTGCTGCACACCAATCGGATCAAATCTCTGCACCCTAGGGAAAACAAAGATATATCCAACAATCCTCAAAGCCGACCTCTTTGATCATATTCACTGCATCCTCTGACAGTCTATGCCTCAGCTTCATTATTTCATTTGTTGTGAATCTCATGTTAGCACCTCCTCTCTCTTTTGGAGGATTTCCTTCCTGTTCCTCCATTTCCTCATGTTCCTCCATTTCCTCTTGTTCCTCGATTTCCTCCTATACATAAATACATTGCTACGATTACAATGCACTCAAATATTCATTAAAAATGATATGGCTTCACTGCCAATTTGACAAGGCTGCTTACTTAGTTTCATATTCTTTTCCTACTTCCTTAATCTCAATTATTCAGTATACAAATCTGAAATGCTAAATCCTAATTCATGTGGGCATGAAGCAACAGTCTTTTCTTTCGGAGCATGTATGAGGCTAACTTTTGCAATTATAAAAAATGCATAGGTCCCAACGCAGCAGACCTGACACATTAGGGCCATACACATAATTCTCCCATACATATATGTCACCTGGCTCTGTCTAGCCCACGACAATTTGCTACAGGATATGACCTAAAAATTACCGAATATATTTACCATAAACGGATTCTTGTTTCCATATACACGGATGCTGGTCTCCTCGACACGAATTCGTGTTTCAAAAGTTTAGTTCATAGTAAAACATATTATTCTATCCTGTTTACCCTATATCAAATCCTCTCTCTTTTTGTGACTACACTATAAGATCCATTTAAAACATGCAATGGTGTATCTATTCTTAATGCCGAATTCATTTGCAACAAACCCTAGCAACAATCAACATTATTTGAGAAAACATTTGGAGGCCCCTCAAAATCAAACATGAACGCCAAACGAGATTAAAATCATGGCAACATACCTGCTTAGCGCTGATTAGAGACACCTGCTGCTAGCTTCACCGCGGCATACCTGCTCCACTGCTGCCGGCCTCGCCAGATGACTTAGCATTCGCTTCAACTGCTAGGGGTTTTTACCCTGTTTCATCTTCTGGGCCCAGTAGCAGGACTTCTCGGGCCCCGCCCAGCAGTATACAAGGCCATCGGGCTGCCTATGTCATGCTCGACCGTGCTGTGCCGCCCGTTGGGCATGGTAAGATTCATGGGGGCCCACCACAAGAGAGGGGAAACCTGACTTTAAGACTGATTTTACCAACACAGATATTACCCTACATGCCTTTAAGGATGATTTTACCCTGCCCCCTTTTAGGCTTATCTTACCCTACCTGCCTTTAAGTCTGATTTTACCCTACCTGACTTTTAGTCTGATTTTACCCTACCTATGTTTAACGACGATTTTACCCTACCCCCTTTTGTACTAATGCGCAGACCAGCCTAACCAACCTAGCGTCAATCTGATGCGTTTTATGGTCAATGTATATGCTTCATTTAATAGTTTGAAATTATTGTGTGTATGATCAGTTTTATGTTGTAGCTTCCATTTGTGTATTCTAGTTTCAGAAAGCTATAAATATAAACATCAGTTCTGAAATCAACAAGTTCAAAATCAGAGCTAGTCCGTTTTGGCTGGCACAGAGCTGGTCCATTTTGGTTGGTGAGGAGCTGGTCAGTTTCGGCTTCATATATAGCTACTGGAAGTTCAGTTTCAAATTGGGCCTCATTGGGCCATCGGTGGGAGAGGTAAGAGAATTGGCCCTATTTAGCTGTAGTTCATTTCCTAAAGAAAAGTAAGAGCTATTACTGCGCTTCAGTTGCACAGAGATTTAAGGGGCACCTTTGTCAATTAACTTTTTTTGAAACCTAAGAAATGGGACTCTGATGTATAGAATGGAAGTTTGACCCTAGAATGGACATTTGTATACTTAGGAGGGATTTTTTTGTTCATAAAGAATCAGATTAACTTTTTCTTCAAACCTAATGGGACTCTGATGCACAGAATGGAAGTTTGACCCCATATGGACGTTTGTATAGTTAGGTGGAACTCTGATGCTACAGTCGGCAGATTAACTTTGTAGACTTTGCTCTGCATGGAGAAAATCAAGAATATGGCACATTTGACAACTAGAATAGAATTGAAATATTCCAAGTTGTTCCTACGTTCCAATTTGCCATGCCTAATCAAACACATTTCATTAAGAATCATAAGTATGCTACAACTAGTATATATCTCTACCATCAAGCTCATGAAAGCAATTTGCCATTGCTTAGCTTGTGTTACCAGTTTTTGCTGAATTCTACAGCAAACCATAAAGTTTATTCCATTAAAACTTGGTACTTTTAAAATGCATCGCTCCATGGCATGAATTGGTCTTCGTTCACAACGTTCTACAAAAGCATAAAGATAGAGAGTAAACTAGGGAACACCAAATAATAAAAACTAGGGAACACCGCACCATACTAATCATGAATTCATGGTGGATATATTTCCCAGACCAATCTATACTAAATAAACTGATTAATCATGAACTCATGGTGGACATATTTCCCAAGCCGATATGTACTATTCTGAGTTGCATAGGCAAATTGACTGATTCGACTGAAAAAATGAAAATTTTATTTTAATTCTACGAAGACTACACTTCTGCTACAGTCATTACTTCTTTTAACAAGAGATGGAGCTATGAGTTTCAATGTGTGCCAACAGACACTTAGTTTAGCCAGGTTATTAACAACAAAGAAATGGTCTGCGGTTACCTGCAACCAAAAGTAAAGCCCACGCAAAAGAGCCAAGCGATTTGGATAGTTATTGCATTGGAGACTGAATTGCTCAGCAAGATCTAAAATTCAACAAACAAAGACGTGTCAGTTAGTACTGTAATCACATGCATGCGTCTGAGGCCAGTTGTCTAAACATAGCATATCAGGTCAGTTAAAACAAACTGACTGAGAAACCAACACCTCAGGTATGGTATGGAAAGAATGTCCAAAACTACAATCAGAGATTAAAGCAACTGTGGCACATAGAAGTTACATGAAGTGTATCAACAACACATCATAAAAATAATAAAAATAAAAAATTACCAATAAAATTTGCAAACTAGTGCAAAGATATTTACAACATACCTGGGTACCTATCAAAGTATGACTTATACATTTGATACTTCCAGGAGTAGTACACCACCTTGTTACGGGTTCTTCGTTCTTTGAGTAGTGGACTCCACTTAGTAGCCAGGGCAAAATACTTATCATATTCTTCCGGTGTAAATGGTTTGATGAGAAACTCAATCAACTTTTCTAAGAATACAGTGAATAACACGACGTGATGTAGAAACAAGGATACACTAGATTTGTAGAAACAACGATACAATGTTAAGATTCTAAGAATAAGTGAATAACACGACGTGATGTAAATGGTAATCTACATGAACTACTAACATACATGATATACACTAGATTTCAATCATCGAGTTAGAAAGAGCAACTTTTGCAAGAATGCTAGAGTATCACCATTATCTAGACTAAACCTATTGCGACAAATTACATAGTGTAAACATGCCATAGGAGCAGTCAAGGTATGGAGATTTTTCTTAGAAAAAAGGGAAACACCCCTGCTTTTATATTTCAAAAAGCAAACTATTCATAGTGCTGAGGTGACTTAAGTCTAGGAGATTGTTACCACTGCTCCCGCTATCATTACTACTACCAAACATATTACCGCCCTCAGGTTCAACAGGAACCAACTGAATGATTATGTGGAACTAAAACTGCATTTCTTAAGCCCAAAAGCTGAGCAACCGATGGTTCCAACCTTGATGACAACCTTGTCGTGCTCTCCATTCTCCACTAGAGTTTAGGCAGTGAGTTTGCCCTGCTTTCTAGACACTGTGCGAAGTCCTCCACTCGCTGCATCATCTACAGCTTGACTAACACAGTCCAGCGCCTTAGCATCCTTACCACCTTCAACAAGAGTTTTTTTTATCCCTGTCCACGTGACGCCCTGAAAGAAGATCTCGTTTCTTAGTTTCCATAAGGACCAAAGGACTGATGATGAGACTATATTAGTTAACTGGTGACGTCTATTAGCAATCCAGAACCAAGCAATCGATTCAAAATCCTACCCCGTCGTCAGACCAAGCAAATGTGAAACCACAGTCCAAATATTTTAGCCACACAACATTCAAAAAACAAGTGTGAGATGGATTCTCTCTCAGCATAGAATATGCATGAACGATCACTTATATATACACCACAACCTTTAAACAGCGATGGACAATCTGTTGCTGAAAGTGGTATACAACAATGTACAGTCCGTTGCTAAAGGCTATAGCGACGGACCACTGCTGTTGCTATTGAAGCCGTCGTTATATATATATATATATATATATATATATATATATATATATATATATATATATAGCAACGGACATCATATTACAGGTAAAACAGCCGTCGTTGGTCAAACAGCTGCAAAAATCGGAGATCATTTACAGGTAACTTCTCCTGTTTGCTATTGATGCCCAAATTATTGTATATGTTAGATGATTCTGAGGTTGTGGCTTTACTCTTTGGTTTAGTTTTTTTGTTGATATTACGTTTAATGTCTACCTCTCTTGTCTGTCAGAGCGCAGAATCCCAGAGGGAAACTGCTAGTCGGACGATAGATCTCATCAAGTTAACATATTTGTTTAAGTTTAGTACTAGTATATTACTGTTTTCTTGATATGTTTGCATGACCCCATTTTAACTGAAATTTTGAATATGCTTTTATTAAAGTATCTCATGGAGTTCAACAGCACACCTGGGGACCTTATGGAACTTTCTCCTTCAACAGCACACCTGCGTCGGCAGGGGCGTTGGGGGCGCGGTGGATGCGGACGGTGAGCGTCGGGAGACCGTCGAGCGTCGAGCGTCGGTGGATGCAGACCGCAGCCGGGCAGTAGACGCAGGGGCGACGGGCGGCGGGAGGGGCGTCCCGTGGTCGAGCGCAGCCGGCCAGACGCGCAGGGGCGGCGGGGTGGATGGGGCGTCGACAGGGGCGTTGGGGGCGCGGTGGATGCGGGTGGCGAGCGTCGGGAGACCGTCGAGTGTCGAGCGTCGGTGGATGCGGACCGCAGCCGGGCAGTAGACGCAGGGGCGGCAGGCGGCGGGAGGGGCGTCCCGCGGTGGAGCGCAGCCGGCCAAACGCGCAGGGGTGGCGGGGTGGATGGGGCGTCGGCAGGGGCGTTGGGGGCGCGGTGGATGCGGGCGCGGGCGTCGGGAGACCGTCGGGCGTTGGGGGCGTGGTGGATGCGGGCGGCGGCCATTGGGGGCGCGGTGGATGCGGACCGCACGGGCAGCAGACGTAGGGGCGGCGGGTGGATGGGTGGGCAAGGGGGTTTGCGTGGCCTTAGTGTTTAGGTCATTATGGGCCAAAATTTTCGCGGGACGGGCCGAAAATTTCGCGCCACTGGATATTTTATTTCGCGATGGACGATCCGATTCAGTTGATGACATATAGCGACGGACGATCCAACGTAAATTTAGAATAATTATAGCAACAGACCGTCCATTGAAGTATTGAAATTTAGCAACGGATGCTCTTTGGGGATCCTTTAGCAACAGACCGTTCAATGCTAATATTTATCTTTAGCAACACACTTCTGATGCTATTTAAGTGTTGTGGTGTAGTGTATATTTCTAAGTTTAGCTAGACAGAGAAGATGCTTTGCTGCTAGGTGTCGGTGGCAGTGCGGCTGCAAGCTGCTGCGTGTGGCCTCCTTGCACATCGGTGGGTGTGGAAGATGCGTGATCTGCCGCTGATGCAGCCATGAACCTATTTGTAGCTCCACCACGTGGAGGACTGCGATCTCATCCGCTGCGTCGGGGATTTTTATAATGCGGTTCCGCCCACGGGCATCGTGCATGCTGTTTTTCACGCGGGTGGTGGACTCAAAGTCTTCGGCATTAGTAGATGGAAACCCACCAGCAGCCGTCCAGCGGGGAGAAGGCATGGTGTCATCGGTGGGAGCGCACTGCCTAGCACCGCCAGATTCCGCCACCGACCACCATGAGGGCCCTTCGCTGGTCGCTGTGGCGACCACTTCCTGGAGGCCACACACAAGCACATCTTTCATCCAGATGGTCTCCACGGGATCCAGGTGGATGTTGTCCGCCTTATGTGTAGAGGTTAAAATTAAAGAGTCCCAATCCATTTCTAGTTGAGAATAATAAAACAAGCCAATATGTATAAGGCTTGCTTTTTAGGTGTTACATTTGTGCCTTAACAAGTAAAGAATTGTTGCTTTCAAAAGCAAAAGATGCAGGTGTTTTACCTTTTTCCAGATTTTTTATTTTTTAAGCTCCTGAGCTTTCTCCATAATGGATAGACCATTATCGTGAAATCTTCTCGGTCTTGGAAATCTCTCAGTATGGATGTCCTCGTCTTCATCATCCTCTTCATCCCCCTCCTCGATGTCAAGGAGGTGTCTGTAGACAGCACCGCCGCGGACCTCGCTTCCAGGGCTTCTTGCTCTGAACTCCTACCCCAAAGGCTCTCCTCGTCGCCACGGACCTCGCCGTCGGGGCTTCTTGCGCTTCACGCCGCGTGGGTGGCCTCACTCGTGCCCTGAAGGCTCTCTTCCGATGAGGGAGGGGCCCTATGATCGGGGAGGGGTTGTTCGTACCTGATAACCTAGGGAGTGGAGGAGGCGCCATCCTCAGACGGGATCACGAGCGTGTAGGCGTCGCCGTCGAGGCGGACGTGGTGGAGGAAGTAGAGGTAGTCTTGATCAGCATTTGTGGCCTCTTGCGCGGACAAACCGACGGCGAGAGAGGTAGGCTCCACCAGCGGCGGCATGATCGGGGTGGGTTTTTTTCCAGCCTCGTTCGGAAAGTGGGGTGGAGTCAATACCAGACAGGCAGGTAGTATTCATTGCTCCGGCTCAACTCAAAGGGACGCATGCACCCACGCTGCATGCATGCAGGTGAACCGTGCCAGCACTAGCTTTAGAGCAAGTATTAGGCCAAGTCTCAATGCATAGTTCCACAGGAGCCAATATACCATCCTTAGTAGCAATGTAGCTAGAGTTCAAAACATCATTCAAGTTCTATTTCTAGCAAGCACCAATCAAACAAGAGTAGTGAATTTAAACTTGCAATGCAACACCTCATTATGTTAGTGCGCATTCAAATGCAACAAAAAGTATTCTCTTCCCTTTAAGCACTTATCTTTTCTCCCCACTTATGACTTATCTTTGTTTCTCTCCCCCTTTGTCATCAATGACCACAAAGGTTCAAATTTTAGTGAGAATTGAGTCAATCAATGTGAGGGTCAAATTAAGGTTTAATCTAGATCACTTGCCTAGAATATGTAATTCAGTTTGATGCAAGGACAAGCTTTTTCACACCTCATGAAGTATAAGGGTTATCTTGACCATGTTGAATTACACATCATAAGCTCATATTCTAGATTCAACACTAGGCTTGCAAACTCACAACACATGTCATATGCTACCACTAGATCAATCACCCATAGAAACAATAGTGGTACCATACATACATTCAATCCTTTTAATTTTCATGAATGAGCCTATTGTCATGCAAACATGTCTATATGTTTTAATCATGTCCTGAGCAAAGTATGAATGCTATGTCAACCAACTTTACCTTGCTTTGTTGGATGTCATATAGAAATGTAGGGGTGTATGTCAACCAACTTTACCTTGCTTTGTTGGATGTCATATAGAAATGTAGGGGTGCACTCATCTCAAGTTGGAGAAGTCAAGTATGTTCAATTCATAAGTTTCTCCAAAGTCAAGACCTTCAACTTGAGTGTAGCCTTGTGCTAGTAATCTTGCTTTGTTTCTCACAACTACACCATCTTGATCTTGCTTGTTTCTAAAGACCCACTTGGTACCAATCACATTGTAGTTCTTTTCTAAAGTTGTTCAATTCTTCATGCATGGCATTTACCCAATCGGAATCTTCCAATGCATCTTCTATCTTCTTTGGTTCTTCAAATGAGGCAAATGAATAATGCTCACAATAAGATGCTAGCCTTGATCTTGTTTGTACACCACTTTGAATACCACCAATGACTTGATCCAACGGATGATCCCTTGCTATGCTTGTGGGTTGGAGTATTGGGAGTTGATTGCTTCCACTAGCTTGACTTTGATTTTGATCATCATTATGAGAGCCACTAGAACTAGCTTGATTTGTATCAATTTGCACTTATTGATTGATCATGTGAATATCATTATCATCATCAACTTGCCTTGGCCTTATGTCACCTACAACCATGTTCTTCATTGCATTTGCCAATTGATCTCCTCTCACATCATCAAGATTTTGAGCTTCACATTGAGATCCCTCGGTTTCATCAAACTCAACATCATGGACTTCTTCAAATGTGCCACTTGCCAAGTTCCAAACTCTATATGCTTTGCTTGTGGTGGAGTAACCAAGTAAGAACCCTTCATCACATTTCTTCTCAAACTTGCTCAATCTTGTGCCTTTCTTGAGAATATAACATTTGCAACCAAACACTCTAAAGTATGAAATGTTGGGCTTTCTTCCATTCAATAGCTAATATGGTGTCTTCCCAAGCTTTCCATGGCAATAGAGACGGTTGTTACAATAGCAAGCCATGTTGATAGCTTCACTCCAAAATGAATGGCTAACATTGTATTCACTAAGCATTGATCTAGCCATGTCAATCAAGGTTCTATTCTTCCTTTCAACTACACCATTGGATTGAGGAGTGTATGTTGGAGAGAATTGATGTCCAATGCCAAGATCATCACACAATTCCTTAAACGTTTTCTGGCGTTGTTGACTCTTCTTAGCGTCACTACCTAGGATTGTTAGTCCTTAGCACAGCACTAGAAATGCTTGTGTGACACCAGAAGTGCCAAACGGTTTTACCACAAGCAAACGGTGGTCAATGCATGTAACACCCTAAAAATTTATCTTCAAATTAGTATCTAAATTGACATGATTATAGGAATTATTTAACAATTGTTTAGGCAAAATAACAATTTTTGGAATTATCTAAAATAAACTATAAGGTCTACAAATATGAAATGTTGCATTCATGCTGGTGCATAATATTTTGACTGAATGTAGGACTAGGTTGTTTGGTTTTAAAAATCAATTTGATTGAAATTTATCCAAATTTACAGCTCTGAAAATTTAAAAGAGTTTTCTTTATTTGTTTCCACCCCCTACACCAAATCTAGCCCAGCCCAAACCTTGGCCTAGTTTTCCCCCGCGCTCGCCCCCTCACCTTGGGCCGTTGGCGGCCCAATCTCCCACCCCCGCACCCCAGCTGCCGCATCAAGCGCGCGACCCAGTGGCGTAGCCCGCTCAGCCGCAGACAGTCTACACGCCCTCCCCCTCTCGCTGCATGGTAGGGCCCACCTGTCGGTGCTCTCCCACTCCCTCCCTCTCTCACTGCGCCGTGGGGCCCGCTCATCAGCGTCCCCCCTTTCTTCCTCGCTGAGTCGGGAGCGACGCGATGGCATTCAACGCCATCACTCCCCCCGCCTTCAAGCTCCGATTGACGGAGGCCATCAATCGGCCATCAAGCCGCCTTGATGCCGGGCTTAATCGCCCGAGCCCTCGCCCCCTCTGCGCCCCTGCTCACCCTATAAAGCTCACTGTCGAGCCTCTCCTTTTCCCCCTTCTGTTCTTGAACCGAGCTCAATCCATTCCCAAATTCTCCATCTCCAGAGCTCGGTGGACGCTGCGAACATGCGCAGAGCGTTCGCCTGGTGATATCGCGGCCGTAGGTGCACTCTCACCCTATTTTTCTTCATGGTTTGGTCGAAGCCGAGCTCACTGTCGTCTTCTTTCTCTTCCCAGTCCGCCTCATCTGTGGCCACGCCGCTCGGAGCCTCCCCGAACGCTGCGAGCACCTTCAACGTAACCACGGTATTCCCCCGATGCTCCCCATGTCTTTAATCGTGAGTTTAGGGTACTATAACACCGAATCCGAAGCTCTATGAGGGTGCGGCAATGGCGCCACCTTGGGGCCGTCGTCCTGACGTGCTCCTCGCCTTTTCTTTTTGCCCTGTCGTGTTCATCTCATCGCGCTAGTCACCCTAGTAGTTTTCTTTTTGTTCGGCGTGGCCGGGAACGCGATTCCGTCGAGCTCCGAGGAGCTCACCTCGTCGGCGGCAATGACGGCACCACGGTCGACCCCGGCTTAGGGAGCCCCCCTCCTTTTCTCCCAAGAGCCGTTCGATCTGTTTCCAGCGGCTCAGATTACATACCCCTTCGGGATTATGTAACCGTCCACGGTGGACCATGGGCGCGGTCCACGGCCGCCTGGTCAGCCGGTCCACGCGCACCATGGTGGACCGAGCCAACCCCAGCCTGCCACGTGGGCCCCTATCGGCCAGCGACATGATCAGCCGCGGACCGCCGAGCGGTTTTGCACTTTAACACCCCTGTTTCGAGTAAATCAACCCACAGTCCAACCTAGTTCAAAAATATTTCTTTTTAGTCCTGTTTTCTTCCGTTTTTAGCCCTACATTTTTCTATAATAGTGCGTGCGGTCTAGAACCGTTAGAAATTCAGTTTTAATTCTTTTAAATTCATTTTTGATTCAGTTTATTCATAGAAATGCCATTCAACTTGTTTTATGCATAATTTTCACGTTTTAAGTCCGATAAGAGTGATTCTTTTGCTCATGTGTTCGTAGAAATGCGTAGAATAGATTTATATACTTTTCAGTCACTGTTTTTACTGTTTGGCGTACTGTTCTAATAGAACTCTATTTGTATGCATGTTTTTACTAGATTGGATGCTTGATTGGTGTTTGGATCACGAATAGAAGGAGATCAGGTTTGGGGTGGTTGAGGAGTAGTTTGTTGGGCTCTACCAAGAGGAAACTTTTGAGGAAAGCAAGTGTAACATAGGCTTCCTTGTACCTATGAATATTATTTAATTCATACATATGCATGTGTCTAAATTGAAATGTCTATAAGGACTTTACCTAGATAATTTTGTACCACAAATCCTTGATACCCATGGGAAGGTGTGCATTTATTTAGGTAGCTGCTGCTCTACGGAAACCCAAGTTAATAAATTAACCTGATTAATTGGTATATGCAATATGATAAAATATGTTCTAGTAACTTGGTTTAGGGGGCTAGAGCTTGGGTTTTGAATGCTCTAATCTCCTCTCCATAAGGACTTAATCCTGAAGCGGCCACCCAGGAGGTCACGTACAATCCCTAGAGTTTAATGGCTCTGTCCTTAATCATATAACTAGTATGTCTCTAGCAATTTAGTAGTTACTGAAGGCGAGGGGGGTGCCTCGTGGTGTATAGATGTCTCTCCTAACTTGGTGTGTGCAGTGCCGCAACCACATCTGCCTCTTGAAGGAGGTCGTCTATGCACACTTGCCACTAAAACCTCGCGGCTACCATTTTGTTAGGGTGACTAGTGAAAGGTTAAGTAGTGAAACCCTGTAACACTTCCTCAGAAGAAGTGGTGTGGGCCTTGCAAACCCTGACACTAGGGAATCACGGCTCAGGGGTAAAGTTGTACAATTTCTGCAGAAATCTAAAACCTATTATAACAGCCGAGCTCTCGGTCATGAGCGGCCTGGATCCTTCTTGGTTAGCAGTTACTTGGTCTTATTGGGTAAAAGTGTTAACTTTGATTAAAACTTATGCAACCAGGCTTGGTTTATCACTAAAAGTAGAAAGTCTTGGATAATAAAATATGACCAACTAAAAATGCTAACCCCTGTTAAACTGAGTCAAGCTTTGAGCCTTCATATACCCCTATGTTATACTTGCTAAGCATGGTGCACTTACACTTGTTTATATTTCAATAAAAATCCCAGATGGGTAACAGATGTTTGTAATGAGGAGTTCCCTAAAGATGTCTAGGACTTCTAGAGTACTGGAGTTCACCAATTGGTGTCCCTGTGGCAGCAAGGGCTTAGCTTTCCGCTTTGTGTAATAATGTTGACAGTGAGCAAGACTATATGAGATGTTTATGATGAATATGCGATGTAATAAAGTACTTTACTTTGATATATTTACAATTTGTGATAATATGTGTGTTTGGACATCCTGGGTGCACATATTTGGGTCCTTGCTTTGTTATCAAAACTTGGTGCGACAATGCAGCACTTCACGAGAAGTATTCCAGGTATCGTATTTTCCACAGGGAACAAGAAGTGGATTAACTAGACCAATTGAGTCGTCGGATGATGATCAAAGGGCTTAGGATTGGGTGCAGAGGTATTTCTAGTATTTAGCTTCTAGCTAAGCTCTCCTAAGTATACTTGAGAGTTAACAACCTTCCTACTATGGCCGATAGGTGAAAAGGGTGTGGCGAAACACTTCCCTTGGCAGCTACCATGCAGGCCAACTATTATTTGCAACTTGCCTAACAACATACTGAAGAGAACTCCTAATGTCCAGCAGAGGCCTGTCACGCTTTGCTGCTGGCGTTCTTCAGGTGCGACAATAAGTCCACAAGGGCAGACCTAGTCTAGACACCACGTCTACACTAACTCTACTACTCTAGACCCAGCTAAGGTTTCGAGAACTTTACACAAGGCGAAGCAATGTGCCAGTAGGCCGATTGTATACTAAAAATAAACTAAGATAGAAAGTAAATACTGGAAGTACTCAGATGAAAAGCAACTAGAAGGAAGAATTACTAGAAGACAAGCATCCGTTGAGGCACTCCTAGAAGAAGACTCCTAACAAGCCGGGACACCTCGTCGGGGAACTCCTCACTCTCTTCCCTCTATTCTTACACTTAGCTAAGAGTAGCTCTTCCTAAGATATATCATGCTTAACTAGGCTCTCTAAGGGGGTATTTATAGGGGAGAGATGGAGTAGGGGCTACTCCAGCACCACGTCAGTAATCCGTGTGACCTCCAGCATGCACCATTGGACAAACCGACCTTGGAACCACCATATGATCAACGGTTGGGGATTTCTATCACAAGTTCATCATGGTGACGTCGGTGGGAGTGAACCGACTCAAGATGGGGCCCACATGTCGGTCCGCCGACCTGCCATTTGGATGACAGTGGGTCCCTCTAACCTTCCAGAAGGTCCCTAGGTCGATGGGAAGCTGGACCAGGTGGCATGTCCCAATTAGTCGGTCGGCCTACCGACATTTGGGGCCCCTAGCCCACCACTGGCGTCATGGTGGTGTCCCCACTTGTCATGTGAAGTGTTGTCCAAAGTTGAGTCTAGTTGCACACTTGCTTGCTTCCATGTGGGTCCAAGGATCCATGTGCTAAGTGTTTGAACCGTTGAGGGCAAGCACACTTGGATCCAAGGGTTGGGATTGACTCCTTGGAGTATGCCATGGCTCATGCCATGGAGGGGAGGCCCTGGTGGGCCCAAACCTCGATCAGCCGACTGAGGTTATGGGGCCCACAGGGCTCATTTCCTTCTTCCCTGCATTGAGCAAGCTAAGACTACAAGTGGAACTTTATTAGTGATAAATATGTTCATGTGATACTTATCTTCCTTCAATCGAAGGACTGTTGATGGGCTTTTGAGTATATAGAACTGGGTCTTATTTCCCGTCAACAAGAACCCCCACACTTAAGTCTTTGCTTGTCCTCGAGCAAAGCTTAGAGAAAGATAACCTATGATTATGACACTTTTAATATATAAGCAAACACAAAGACTACTCAAGACATATCTTATACAAGTGGCTTATGTGGCACTGTCTAACATATATCCTTAGGATGTTGAAAAATGGAACACTTCTCAAAGCAAAGTCATCTTCCCATTTTCATATCCTTAGTACTTAGTGTTTTTGATAAATGTTTTAAAAGAAAGCACATAGTTCATCCTTACTCCTCTAATAGTACTGTCAAGTCACTCAGTAAGTATAGGATTCCTCACCAAGGCATAGCATAAGATTGCCTTCTTTTGTTTCATCCTACATCTATTAGGCTTATGGGGCTCAGGTAGGGGGAAACAAGATAGCATACTTGCATTGTATCTATTGTAAAGTCAAAACAAGGATCCAAGGAGAAGAATGTCATAATCCTAGATCAAGATGTGTAAGTGTGTGAAAAATGATTAGAATAGAATGCTCCTATATTTGATAAGATCTCTCTCTATTTTATTTGAGACATGGCTAGCTTTTTTATTATTTTTTTCTTTTCTCTTTTTTCGAAGCAATGGACCTTCATGTGCCCACTTTTTTTACTAAGCATAGCCTTTGTGTCTCATCTTATAACCAATACTTAGAGAGAGATATTCTAAACCTTAAAACATGGAGCATCTATATGGTGGAAATGGATGGCATGTTTTTGTGTACTTCCAATGTAGAAGCAACATATATATGTGGTGTGTGTGTGTGATCTTGATCTTGGGACTATGAAATAATTCTCAACTGGGGTCACAAGGTTTGACTAAACTCAACACAAGTACAAGGGGTTTTGAACAAGGTATGAACATATACAGCCTCTTACTATTGAGGAGTAAGTGACACTATGGCTTTATGATATTTTCAAAAATAAATCTCTAAGCACTTTGAATAGAAAGGGTATGAATCATGAGCTAAGAACTATATCACAATTTGTCAACAACCAAGTCAAGATGATATTCCTATCAAGTTGTGTGACCCACAAGTATAAGCATATGCAAGAATTATACTTTGTGACACTTTTACCCTTTCGATGTCATGAATCATGTCACACTTTTAATGTCATAAATCATAGATCCAAGTCTTTTTATTTTTGTTTTATTTTATCTAATAAAGCAAACAAGAGACAGAAGTAATAAAAATGAAAGAACAGAGGGGGAGTAGGAGTGGCAAACCAGTCAGAAGGTAGGTAGACTTTGAGTGGATGCTGAATGGTGGGTCCAGGGCTCCAAGGTGCGGTCGGCCGACCCCTCTAGGGCTTGCCCATTGCTGCTATTTGAATTCCGATTGTTGATGATGTACCTCTCCAAGCTTTTGTTCCCATTGGCCATCAAAGAGGGGGTCGGCCGACCCCCTACTTAGGGTAGAATTTGTCGAGCCAACTTGCCTCACCATGTACTACGTCATGATGTGTTCAGGAAATTCAGAGACTTAGTTGGGGGGCCACTTGACCCCCCCCCCCACACTTGGATTCTTGAACATTCTGAAATCCAAAGACATGGGAAACATCAAGTGCAGGGGTCCTGATGGTGGCTACACACCAACGGGACCAAGTTGGGTCATGGGTATGTAGCTAAAATCTTATCATTAATTTAACAGGGGAAATTTCAATCTTGTGTACCATGGCATAGAGCAATTTTAGTTCATCATCTTTTAGAGAGTCAGAAGAACCAGAAAAAAGATTGATAGTAATCCAGAAATAAATTAAGCACAAGGTTGGATTGTGAATTTTAGAGGTTGAGTGGAGCAATCATCAAAATATACTCTTGTTAAACCCAGGCATGGTAGTGTCTAAGTCAATTGTACAATCAAAGTCACAACCTATAGCAGTGGTTAGAAGACCCCAAGTACAGCTACACTCTTGCCCACACATGTGAAATGTTATGAGTCAATTTAAGTGTGCATAAAAATTCTTTAGTGAGCACTTCTATACCAAGTTTAAGGCACTCACCAAAAACCTCCCAAACCAATGGTATTAAAATATCATTGAATTCTTTAGTCATACCTGTGTGGTCCACAAGGGTCGGGTCGAGGATGCTTGTATGGCGAAAACCGCTCTCCTTTAGGTTGTTGAACTTGATCAGTGTTGACGGTCCTTAAGTACCAAATATAATCATCAAATAAATAAAGAATAGGATCCAAATACAACCAACACCTAGACTTAGGGTTTTATCTGACAGAATTCCACGAGTTTTGTTGTTTGTCTATTTCTGTAGGGGGTTATCAGGAAATATGGAGGAAAGGCCCACATGTCGGGTTTACATAGAGATATTAACGTGTCGTGCAATTTTCTATCATCTAGAAGAGTCCAGAAGCCACGGGAACGAACGGGAGGCCGAGCGGGCCCGGTGGCAGGGCGCCTGCCCTCCCCCCTAGGGCGTCTGCCTTGCTACAGGGACCAATCAGGTCCCGCCTCGTGGATTATGCTCCACCGACCTAAAGGATTAAGGAAAACCATGCGATTAAGGTCGGTTTGATCCGACGGCCCACGTTCATTTGGAGGAGCTATATAAGCAGGCCCTCTGGCCCCTGGAGGAGGGCAATCCCATTATTCATTAGCATATTTTCCAAAGAGGATTTAGAGAGAGAGAGGTCCCTCTAGGGTTCCAACCTCATAGGGCTTAGCATCCGATGTGAGATTAGAATTAGTTCTTCTAGATTGAGAGAGATGGAGTGGAGGTGTAGATCGGAGGAAGCCCGGCCTATCGGTGTCTACTCCGAGGTTGTACCTGTGGGATCAAGTCTCCTAACCCAAGGCTTGCTCCTAGGATTCTTCAGTATTTTGCCTTCTAAATTCTAGTAAGTTCTTTGTTCTTATTGTTCTTTGGTTTATGAGTTTACTTTTATCTCTTCTGGTAGAGTTTAGAGTAATCATTGCTAGCGTAAACGTGGTGTTTGGGCTAGGGTACTCATAGATATCCCCTATCTAGCCGGACCGTGGTAGTAGCGAGGAACGTGACATTTCCGTAGCTACCTTTGTAGCCCACAATCCCATTAGCAAGATCGGTAGGGTTTATAGGTGCGGGTCGAACATCCTTTGTGGTGTCTAGATTCCATAAGCCTCCCCAATAGAACAGTAGATCATCCTTACCAAGGTTAGAACAAGAGTGCGGTTGTAGTCTTCTCTATACATCGCTCACATCAAATCACATTGTTTATAGCCTAAAGGGTAGTAGCAATAGATTTGGTTAGTCAAATGCACGCTTTATCCCAGTGGTAAAAATATAAATACGATACTCTGGATAACCTCCCAAGTCAAGTGCTCACCGATATCCGTGCGCTTGCGGATCATTTCCTGATGGCGTTAACAAATATCAACAAGCATTTCTGGATAACTTAAATTCCACACCTATTATTGAATTTCTGGATAACTTAACAAATATCAACAAGCCGGGGAGAAAGACAGTTTGCTGAGATAACTTTGAGTCTTGCTATTATCTTGTATTATACTTTTATACTTTTATTCTTTTATCTTTTTATTTTTTTCCATCTTTATGGATAACTTAAATTCCACACCTATTATTGAATTTTTTGCACCTTCGGAGGCCAGCCATAGATCATGGGAGTCAACATGTCCTTTCTTTGCCCCTAATTATGATTTGTATCCAGAGTTGATTGCAATATGTCAAAACCAACCCTTTTCTATAGCTGAGGTCCTATCTTTTAATCAAGAAGATAATGAACTTTTAGCTACACCTAGGGAATCTTTTAATCTTTCTATAAATTTTGGTTTAGACCTAGCCCTACAAGACCATGTTTTTCCTCGATATTTTCACATTGGTCTTAATCATATAACCTTTGGTAGAGTTTTTCTTTCTTTATCTATTAGTAAAGCAAGGTATGTCTTCATTCGTGGAAATCCTTCTTGCACTAGTCTTCATAAAAAATCCTAGAGATAGAGAAGGAATCATCTCCCACACGAGGAAAGGAAGTTTCAATAGCCGATTTCCAAACATTTCAATCCCATGATTCAGCTATCCAACCCAAACTAGTAGTGCTCCAAAATCATCTAAGGGAACAAGAAATTCTACCTTTGGAAATTCATTTTGGGATGAGATTAAACTTCCTGCTTCATAAGAGACCTTTGAGTGCATATAGTCTGAACCTTCCTAAGAAGGGATCTCTTAGAAAGCATCTCAAATCCAATCCATTTGATGGACATCTAGAAAGACTCAAGGATGGCATCTTAAGTGATGCAATAGAAGGAGAGCGAAGCCATTTAGAAGACAATCTCATCTTCTCCCCTTCTACGCCCACTTTTGATGACTCATTCGAACCTATCTTTAAACCCATCCTTGAGCCTAATAATTTCTACTATTGTTGATATTTGGTAACGCAATAAGGAAATGATCCGCAAGCGCACGGATATCGGTGAGCATTTCACCCGGAAGGTTATCCAGAGTTATCGTATTTATATTTTTACCACTGGGAGAAAGGGTGCATCTGACTAACCAAATCTATTGCTACTATCCCTTTAGGCACAAAGAATGTCTTTCGATGTGAGTGATAAATAGAGAAGACTGCAACCGTAGTCTCCTTCTAACCTTGGTAAGGATGATCTACTGTTCTAATGGGGAGGCTAACGGAATCTAGACACCACAAAGGATGTTCAACCCGCACCTATAAACCCTATCCTTCCTGCTAACGAGATGTGATCTACAAAGGTAATTCAGAATTGTCACGTTTCTCACTACTACCACGGTCCAGCTAGTCAGGGAATATCTATGAGTACCCCAGCCTAAACACCACGTTTACGCCAGCAATGATTACTCTAAACTCTACGCGAAGAGATTAAAGTAAACTCATAAACCATAAGAACAATAAAACAAGAACTTACTAGAATTTAGAAGTCGAATTACTGAAGAATCCTAGGAGCAAGCTTCGGGTTAGGAGAACTTGATCCCGCATGTACAAGCTTGGAGTAGACACCGACAGGCCGGGCTTCCTCCAATCTACACCTCCACTCTATCTCTCTCAATCTAGTAGAAACTAGAAGATCTATTTCTACCTTACATTGGTTGCTAAGCCTAAAAAGAAATATTAATTAGAGAAGAGGTTTTCCTTCGAGGGAACCCCTCAGTCTCTATGATAATTTCTTCATGTCTTCTCCAGGGGCCAGGGGGGTCTCCTTATATAGTCCTCCCCTTCTATGCGTTTTTGGGTCGGTAGGCGATGTGGTACTATGTTATTCTGGATCCAATAGGTCGGTGGAGATCTCCCGAGAGACAGAGTCCTGATTGGGCTCGGCAGGTGGGCGGGCGCCCAGGTCCTGGCCCCGTTTCGCCTCCGCTTCGGTCTCGTGGCTTCTGGAGTCTTCTAGATGGTAGAAAATTGCGCGGTGCGTTGATATCTCTATGTAATCCTGACATGTGGGCCTTTCTTTCTTATTTCCTGATAACCCCCTGCAGAAATAGACAAACACCAAAACTCGTGGAATTCTGTCAGATAAAACCCTAAGTCTGGGTGTTGGTTATATTTGGATCCTTTTCTTTATTTATTTGATAATTAAATTTGATACTTAAGGACTGTCAACAAACTCCCCCAAGCTTACCTCTTGCTCGTCCCTGAGCAAGGATAGACTCAGCTATGGATCAGAAGTTGTTGCAATATGTTAAAAATTTGACGGTACACATGCTTTTAAATAAGATCTCATCTCTGAGTTAGAGTAAACTGTCAAGACTCAAAACTTACTTTACCTTCACCATGGGACTTGTAACCGTCACTTCTGTCTTGAGAGGTTAAAAGATAGATCAGTCTAGCCAAGTGCCATGTCTCTTATTCTTGATCAGCTATAGCTCTGGGGTTTTTTTACAGATTTTCAAATAAAACTCAGAGATTCCTTGTATGACTCTCTAAATCTCTCTTTTGTGGTATTTCTGGATCCTTACCAAGGTAGTGATGGTATATGCCTTCTCTCAAGATATGTGGTATTTGTGGTATAAGGCATAGTGACATTGCCTTCTCTCTCACCCTACTCTAATAAGGCTTTAATATCTGGAGCTCATAGGTGGGAGATAAAGTATACATACTTACAAGACATTTATTGTATAGTCAAACCATGGATCCAAAGAAACAAATCAATAAGCCAAATCAAGATGTGCATGTGTGGCGAATGAATGGTGTATGGTGATGATGGTAATAACAATGGTGAAAGTCTAATTCTACTTTTGCTCTTTTGAGGGGATACATACCTTTCTTGCACTTTGAAGCTTTTTGGGGAGAATGAGATGCTCTATATTTTTCTTTCCTCTCAGGTAGGTATCTTGTACCCCTAATTCTACTGTTGGACACTTGTCCATTTTTACCTCTTGTCTCACTTTTTCTTTCTTTCGAGGTTCCGGGCACTTGTCCCTTTTTATTTCCTCGTATATATATATATATATTTTATCTTTCTTCCTTTTTTTTAGAGCACTCATCTCTTGAGATAATATAGCAAGTGGTAGTAACCAAAATATTTGGAGCATTTATTTTACAGGGGATAACAGGGATAGGAAAATGTTTTTGACTATTCTCTCCCGGATTAGGAGTAGAATATTTTTGGGTGATTCTGGAGATGGAAATGGATGGATATATGTGGATGGTACTTCCGGAGTAGAAGCAGCATATATGAGTGAACGTGCAAGTGAATCTTGATTTAACCACATGACAAGCTCCTAAGGGTCTACACAGCTTGACCACACTCAATGCTCATAAGCAGTAAATACTAAATGTGTGGCTCAAAGTCTAGCAAGCATGTATATATGGCTGTGGTAGGAATTTAAACTCTCATCATACAGGAACTCATCATGCAATATTTTAAAGATTTTTCAAGATAAAATTTTCCAGAATTCTAGCATCTCTAGGAACAGATAAACAGCAGCTCAACCTTCCCATATCATATCCGTTAACATCTTGGATTTCAGATCAAGTTTTCATCCCACAAGTTTAGATCTAGAGCAAGCTTTAAATTATAACAGTTATGTCTAAACTTGAGAGGGAACTTCAAAATTGCAAATTAGGCAGAGCAACTATATCCATGCTAGAGTTTTATTATTAAGATTCAGATTTGCATAGCCACTTTATTTATTTATTAAACATACTAAGCAAAAGATATATATAAGCACAAAATCTTTATTTTGTTTTTTTTGTAGTTATGTATATTTATATTCTAATATAATATAAGTATAAAGATAGGTAGAAATACTTAGCGAGATAAATGGGGGTGCTCTCCCCCAAGCTGAATTTTGACGTAATTTCTCCTGATGTAGCTAGCAGGTGGCAGAGGTGTATTTGAAAGTCAGCAGCATTCTGACAGCGATTAGAATGTCCTCCGTCTGCTAGTCTTCTTGATTCTTAAATTTTACGGAGCTCAAATAGACAACAAAGCTTGTGGAACTAAGTGTTAGCATAAATATCTAGCCTTCATCATGTTGAGCTTCCTTAATAAATGTTATTTATTTAGCAGGATCATACACTTATTATTATATATATATATATTTTTATATATATATTTTTATTATAAGATGAAAACTTATTTATTTTATTTTTATGCCACCACAGTGAATGTACTTATGGGTTTTATGCCATGAGCATACTCACATGGGGCTTACTATTTTTTAACATTTTTATTTTCTTCTCAAGATAGCATGAACCTGATTAACTAAGCAAATTATAATTGAATAATTGAAAGGAAAGGGTAACTACCAAGTTTACCTCTTGGCAAGGCGTTAGGTATTTTTATGTCCTCCGAACGGGACTCTATGTTTTCTCAGTCGTCCTGGGATTCGCTAGGTGGCGTAGTCGGTGATTCCGGCGGCGCCTCTCTTCATGTATAACTATCTTCTCCCTCCACACCTGACTCGGTGCTACGGTCTCCTCAGGACAGTTCTGTTCACGCTGTATGTCTTCAGTCCTTGTCACTTCTCCTTCGTAGTCTACCCATCCGTTCTTGATGATTTGCCTCCTCTGGTTGCGGTTGCGTCGTCTTCTTGTCCTGACCTGCTTAGATTCTTCAACTATATAGTTATGGTTAGTAAAATAGTTGCGTACCTTCTTAGAGGGGAAGTACATGTGGACTTCTCCGGTTCCAATGTAGATGATTGCTTTGATAGTGTTGAGGAACGATCTTCCAAGGATGGTGGGTGGATCATATTCGTCTTCTCCCATGTCAATGACCTGAAAATCATCTGGAGCTGAATATATTGGTTGTAGGGGCATGGTTCCATGCAGGAGCTGATAAGTGACTGCGGCCATTATGTTGTCGTCAGATCCAGTGTCGTAGAGTGTCTTCTGAAAAGAGTATCCATTGATTGCGCACTCGATGCTTGGAACACCAGGGTCGTCCTTCTTGATCAAGAAAGGTGACTTGAGTCGACGATGTTGACCTCTTCCGACAAGGATCCAATGTTTTAAGTCTTCTGGATAAGACTTTCCACCATCTTCATCCTTTAGGTGCATCATTTGATTAGGTGTGGACCTTGACGTCTGCACCTCTTGATACGGTGTCACCCATGTTCTTCTTTGCCCAGCAGTTCGAAGTATGGTGTTGGCAATATTCTGCTTAGTGTGTTTGTGCTCATAGATCCAGGTCCTTCACTTGGTGGAGTCTAGGAGTTGTAAAACTCCTCCATGTTTTGCTTGAAGTGTACCTGTTCATAGAGACAAGGCAGAGATCAAGTGCATGGGCTCTGTTGGTGGAAGACACCAACAGAACCAAAAGTGTATTTGTTCTTCTCTAACCTTAAGCATAGTGAGCAAGACAAAGTTGATGGATAATAAGATAATGAGTGTAGTATTTGAAACATTTGTCAGATCAGATGGCTCAACCTAATGGAAAGATAATCTATCTATATTTATGTTTTGTTTATATCAAATATTGAATGTGCAACATATTAGCTTATATGTTTAGGAGCGTGGGATCACGAAGGTAGTACTAAGAACAAAGATTAAAGCACTAAACATGTTGAATTGATTGAGTTGGTTAATCTGGAGTTATAAAGCATACATGTTTGTCTCTTTATTTATGTGAATGCTAGAACCAAGGAGAAGCTTATAAAAGCGATAGTCAAGTACCTTAAGGTGTTACCTTACTTGAAGAGTGACGGTACAGTATCACCTTGTGGAAGCTTTCCTTTCTTAGCGGTTGTGCACCGTGTTTGTGGCACTCTTTGTCTCGTTCCATGGATCATCTCTCTATGATGAATGAGCTATGTCTTCTTTGTGCAAATCGTTAAACTTCATGTGTCTCCTTTGTCTCCAATGTGAGTTTGTATCTCAGGACTTCCCAGGTTGATATTGAAAGTTTTCTGCAGGGGTTAGTCCGACAAAATATCCCATATCTACTATAGCATACTATCGGCTTAAAAATCAACCTAGACACCATGTCTAATTTGATTTAGAAGGGCATTTTAACCTAAGCACCATGCTTAATTTAAAACCCCTTGGAAGTAAGATCATCATTCCTAAACTAAGCACCATGCTTAATTAAGAGATAAATGAAACTATTCCAAACCTAGACATATACTAAAGCAAATAAAGGTAGCATGAGAGCATTTATAGAGATCTACTTAAGTGGAGATGAAGTAGTGTAATTAGTATTTAACAAATTGAGCATGTCTCAAAGGTAAGGACAACCAACGTAGCAACATGGCAAAAGATGTTTTTATGTAAAGTACTCCCCCAAGCTTGAATTTTACAAAATTCAAGTTTGGATGTATTTAATTCAATGTTGTGTGATGGTTGGTTGGACATACCCTGTGCTTGTCATTCATCCGATCTTCTTGCTCCAATCCTGGAAAGGTTAGTGACAAGAATACCCGAAGTAATATTTCTACAATTATCTTTATATGCTCAATACACAAAGTAATGTTGCAAATAATTAGAAGTTCATGTTATGATCTGATAAGTGCTTGTTTTAGGACACTAAGCTTGTTCTTGGGAAACCATCAAGTTATGTTGGTGAAGTGGTTTCCCCTCCAACACCTACCTATATCAAGATCAACTCAATGAGATCTGCAATATTTATTATAGACATATGCATCGACAACCGCCCTTTTAAAGTTTTTATAAATGAAGAGGAAGAGGGGGTTGGAGATCTCAAATGTGGTAAGGATGGAGAGACAAATTGATTGGAGAGATGTTTTATATGAGCAAGGACTGGGTGAGGTATTTATGAAATAACTTCCATGCTCACTGTTGTTTCTCTCATTCTTAAACTCCAAGGATGATTCTTCATGAATGCTTAAAATTCCTCTAGGATTGTCTCTCAAGTTTGTTTTATCTATCCATTCAATGGTGATAGCCCATGGATTTTTAATGCCCTCTAGCCATTGATGTTGCTCTTCTCGATCCTCCTTCTTATGCATGGGATGTCTAGAGAGATTCATAGGATTATTGGGAGGTTCAAGAGAAAAAGCATAGTAGAAATTATTAAGCTCAAGGATGGGATGGATAGCCGAATTATGGGATTGAAATGTTTGGAAATCGGCTATTGAAACTTCCTTTCCTCGTCTGGGAGATGATTCCTTCTCTATCTCTAAGATTATTCTATGAAGACTAGTACAAGAAGGATGTCCACGAATGAAGACATACCTTCCTTTACTAATAGATAAAGAAAGAAGGACTCTACCAAAGGTTATATGATTAAGACCAATGTGAAAATATCTAGGAAAAACATGGTCTTGTAGGGCTAGGTCTAAACCAGAATTTATAGAAAGATTAACAGATTCCCTAGGTGTGGCTAAAAGTGCATTATCTTCTTGATTAAAAGATAGGACCTCAGCTATAGAAAAGGGTTGGTTTTGACCTATTGCAATCAACTCCGGACACAGATCATAATTAGGGGCAGGACGTGTTGACTCCCATGGTCTATGGCTGGTCTCCGAAGGTTTAAAGAATTTAATAATAGGTATGGAATTTGAGTTATCCATAAAGATAAAAATAAAAAGATAAAAGAATAAAAGTATAAAAGTATAATACAAGATAATATCAAGAATCAAAGTTATCTCAGCAAACCGTCTTTCTCCCCGGCAACGGCGCCAGAAATGCTTGTTGATATTTGGTAACGCAATAAGGAAATGATCCGCAAGCGCATGGATATTGGTGAGCATTTCACCCGGGAGGTTATCCAGAGTTATCGTATTTATATTTTTACCACTGGGAGAAAGGGTGCATCTGACTAACCAAATCTATTGCTACTATCCCTTTAGGCACAAAGAATGTCTTTCGATGTGAGTGATAAATAGAGAAGACTGCAACCGTAGTCTCCTTCTAACCTTGGTAAGGATGATCTACTGTTCTAATGGGGAGGCTAACGGAATCTAGACAACACAAAGGATGTTCAACCCGCACCTATAAACCCTATCCTTCCTGCTAACGAGATGTGATCTGCAAAGGTAGCTCGGAATTGTCACGTTCCTCACTACTACCACGGTCCAGCTAGTCAGGGAATATCTATGAGTACCCCAGCCTAAACACCACGTTTACGCCAGCAATGATTACTCTAAACTCTACGCGAAGAGATTAAAGTAAACTCATAAACCATAAGAACAATAAAACAAGAACTTACTAGAATTTAGAAGTCGAATTACTGAAGAATCCTAGGAGCAAGCTTCGGGTTAGGAGAACTTGATCCCGCAGGTACAAGCTTGGAGTAGACACCGACATGCCGGGCTTCCTCCAATCTACACCTCCACTCTATCTCTCTCAATCTAGTAGAAACTAGAAGATCTATTTCTACCTTACATTGGTTGCTAAGCCTAAAAAGAAATATTAATTAGAGAAGAGGTTTTCCTTCGAGGGCACCCCTCAGTCTCTATGATAATTTCTTCATGTCTTCTCCAGGGGCCAGGGTGGTCTCCTTATATAGTCCTCCCCTTCTATGCGTTTTTGGGTCGGTAGGCAATGTGGTACTATGTTATTCTGGATCCAATAGGTCGGTGGAGATCTCCCGAGAGACAGAGTCCTGATTGGGCTCGGCAGGTGGGCGGGCGCCCAAGGAAACTGGGTGGGCGCCCAGGTCCTGGCCCCGTTTCGCCTCCGCTTCGGTCTCGTGGCTTCTGGAGTCTTCTAGGTGGTAGAAAATTGCGCGGTGCGTTGATATCTCTATGTAATCCTGACATGTGGGCCTTTCTTCCTTATTTCCTGATAACCCCCTGCAGAAATAGAGAAACACCAAAACTCATGGAATTCTGTCAGATAAAACCCTAAGTCTGGGTGTTGGTTATATTTGGATCCTTTTCTTTATTTATTTGATAATTAAATTTGATACTTAAGGACTGTCAACAACTATGCTCTTTTTCTTGAACCTCCCGATGATCTTATGAATCTCTCTAGACATCCCATCCATAAGAGTCACCAAGACCACAAGGAGGATCGAGAATAGCAACATCAATGGCTAGAGGGCATTAAAAATCCATGTGCTATCACCATTGAATGGATGGATAAAACAAACTTGAGAGACAATCCTAAAGGAATTTTAAGCATTCATGAAGAATCATCCTTGGAGTTTGAGAATGAGAGAAACAACAGTGAGCATGGGAGTTATTTCATAAATACCTCACCAAGTCCTTGCTCATATAAAACATCTCCCGAATCAATTGGTCTCTCCAACCTTACAACATTTGAGATCTCCAACCCCGTCTTCCTTTCTATTTATAAAAACTTTAAAGGCGTGGTTATCGATGCATATGTCTATAATAAATATTGCAGATATCGTTGAGTCGATCTTGATATAGGCACGCTTAGGTTGGTGTTGGAGGGGAAACCACTTCACCAACATAATTTGATGGTTTCCCAAGGACAAGCTTAGTGTCCTAAAACAAGCACATATCAGATCGTAACATGAACTTTTAATTATTTGCAACATTGCCTTGTGTATTGAGCATATAAAGATAATTGTAGAAATATTCCTTCGGGTATTCGTGTCACTAACCTTTCTAGGATTGGAGCAAGAAGATCCGAGGAATGACAAGCACAAGGTATGCCGAACCAATCATCATGCAATATTGAATTAAATTCATCCAATCTTAAATTTTGCAAAATTCAAGCTTGGGGGAAATACCTTACATAAGAACATCCTTTGCCATGTTGCTATGTTGGTTGTCCCTACTTTTGAGGCATGCTCAATTTTTTCTAAACACTAAACTTATTTTTCATCTCCACCTGAGTAGATCTCTATAAATACTGTCATGCTACCTTTGTCTATTCACAAGCAAGTGTTGGTTTGGAAGTACTCGACATATTTCCATTAGCATTTAAATTAAGTGTGGTGCTTAGGTTAAATAGCCTTCCTTAATCTGATTAGACATGGAGTCTAGTTTGGTTACTGAACTAAAAATTGCTTGAGTAGACATTGGTATATTTTGTCGGACTAACCCCTGCAGAAAACTTTCAATATCAACCTAGGAAGTCCTGAGATACAAACTCACATTGGAGACAAAGGAGACACATGAAGTTTAACGATTTGCACAAAGAAGACATAGCTCATTCATCATAGAGAGATGATCCATGGAACGAGACAAAGAGTGCCACAAACACGGTGCACAACCGCTAAGAAAGGAAAGCTTCCACAATGTGATATTGTACCATCACTCTTCAAGTAAGGTAACATCTTAAGGTACTTGACTATCACTTTTATAAGCTCATTGGTTTTGGCGTTCACATGAATAAAGAGACAAACATAAATTAACCAACCCAATTAATGCAACATGTTTAGTCCTTTAATCTTTGTTCTTAGTACTACATTCGTGATCCCACACTCCTAATAATATAAGCTAAAATGTTACACATTCAATCTTTGGAAGATATAAAAAACATAAATATAGATAGATTATCTTTCCATTAGGTCGAGCGATCTGATCTGACAAATGTTTTAAATGCTACACTCATGATCTTATTATCCATCAACTTTGTCTTGGTCACTATGCTTAAAGTTAGAGAAGAACAAATATACTTTTGGTTCTGTTGGTGTTTTTCACCAACAGGGCCCATGCATTTGATCTCTGCCTTGTCTCTATGAGCAGGTACACTTCGAGCAAAACCTGAAGGAGTTTTACAACTCCCAGATTCCACCAAGTGAAGGACTTGGATCCACGAGCGCAAACACACTGAGCAGGATGCTGCCAATGCCGTACCTCGAACTGCTGAACAAACGAAGAACATGGGTGACACCGTATCAAGAGGTGCAGATGTCAAGGCCCACACCTAATCAAATGATGCACCAAAAGGATGAACACGGTGAGAAGTTTTGTCCAGAAGACTTAAAACATTGGATCCTTGCTGGAAGGTAAAATCGGTATTTATCCATATTTAAATTTTCTCCATTCCTTTTCCATTTTATTCCATCACTTGCATTAGCATATTTACTTTTCCACATTAGCATTAGAAAAGAAAACAAAAATATTTGTTCGTTGCACTGCATCATAAAACCAGTAAGACCCATGTGAGTATACAAGTGGCATAAAACCCATAAGAATAATAAAATAAAAATATTCTTCTGCTCTATAAAAATGAAAATATAAAAATAAAATTGCGATCCTACCAAAGAAAGTAGCATTTATTGAGGAGGCTCAACATGATAAAGGCTAGATATTTATGCTAACATCTAATCAGTTCCACAAAGCTTTGTTGTCTATTTAAGATCCACAGAATTCAAGGATCAAGAAGACTAGCAGACGGAGGACATTCTAATCGCTGTCAGGGTGCTGCCGACATTCAAATACACCTCCACCACCTGCCAGCTACATCAGAAGAAATTATGTCAAAATCCAGCTTGGGGGAGAGCACCCCCATCTATCCCGCTAAGTATTTCTATCCACATTTATACTTATACTATATTAAAATAAAAAATATAGATAACCATGAAAAACCAAATATATATATATATATATATATATATATATATATATATATATATATATATATATATATATATATATATATATATATATATATATATATATATATATATATATATATATATATATATATTAAATTTTTCCTACTCCCTTAGAGTAGGCTAAACCAATATATATATATATATATATATATATATAACTAATAGCCTGTAGCTAGCTATAGAATGATCTATTTTGTAGCCGGACCCAAACTGCGGCCACAAACAGGTAACGTCCAGCCCCTCAGAATCTGAGTTGCATGCATGGCTGATGGCTCAATTATTAGCTGATAATAATTCGCCTTCCAAACCGGCCATGTCCCCTAAATCACCGCCCATAAACACCGCAACGCGGTTGTTTATTTAACTAACCAGAAAACCACCGTGTCACTCTATTTGCTTCGTCCTCCACCCGGCTAATCCCGTCTGAATGGCCGATGACAACAGTGGCAGGGCCTGGTGCTATCATCATCAACACCGGTGACACCTTCATATCATAGCTCGTTGACTGCTAGGTGCCATGGTCGACGGTTGTGCTGATCACCGGCGGGGCAGATCCACGCATGGCGGCCTGGCCGATGTCCGCGTCCGCCCGCTGCTAAATCAAGGACCAGGCGGATCTCCTATTGCAGTTCAGCATGTGAGCACCACCTCTGGCCATGCGCGACGGCAGCCCACTCGTGTGAGCGCCCGTGCACGGGAGATGAGCGACATCATCATCCTTGCTGCCGTCGCTTGTTGTGCCCTTTGTCTCGTCACCATGGGCGCGTCGCCGACACCTGGCCAAAGCACTATCGTGGAAGCTGCAGTGGCCCTTCTCACCTTCCTCTTTGCGATTCGCAGATCCATGGTTCTGCAAGGTCAGTCAACGAGCTACGCAATGCCATAACAGAAATTCGGCATCTGCGTGAAGATTCAGCATCCTCCTTGATTTGTTCTCCTAGCTTCTCCGGTCTCAGCTGGTCACTCGGATTCATGCAGATGCAAATTCGCTGCCATCCATGCTATTTTTTTTGGTCAAAATTTCTTGCCGTCATGCAGATGCGATTTAGTTCATCATTCTTTACCGGATCAACAGATCAACAGTTGCTGTTTGCAAGCTTGCCGCTGGGCATGGGGGTTATATATATATATATACTATTCTACACTCTAGGTGTAGAATACTATTCTACACCGAACCATTATACTGAACAAAATTCAGTATCATTCAGTATTCGTGTTTCAGTATTGTTCAGTATTTCTTGGTCGTAAGTGTAGTATGAGATGATACTGAAGGTTGTTCAGTACTGCTCAGTATTTTTTCTATTCAGTTTTGACTAGGGTGTAGTGTAGAATGGCGCTACCGTATATATATATATATATATATATGATTTTTCATAGTTTTGTTTAGCCCCTGAACAATGTGAAATGTTACAATGTGTAATCCAAAGCCATGGAAGCTCTATATGATTTAAAACACCTTTTTTTCTCTCAAATTTTGGATGCAAATACATTTTCTTGATATTCCTACATGTTCCTTGTTGGATTGTCAACCTCTAACTTGATTATTCCTTTGTCAAAAAAAAAAAACTTGATTATTCGCTGCATGTATGTCCAGACTGTTTTTTTTTTTCGTTGCATATGTATGTCCAGATTGGTGTCTCTACTGTGTAACTTGTCGAATACCAACTATCATTCACTACCAGACAATTCAATAATTTGCAGAAATCTCGTAAATAGATTATGTAACTACATGGTTAGAAATATATTTTAGTAAATCAATTTAAAAATTTCTCGTGAATCATGCCACGGGGGTTAGAAAGGAATAGATTGTAGCAAATATTTTTCAAAAACCTAGTAAATAGAATATCGTAACTACCAGGGGCAGCAAGGCATAGATTCTAGTAACCAATATGCAAATTTAGTAAACAGTTTATGGTGAGGCAACATATATTCTAGTAAATCATTTAAAATAACAAGATTATGGTATTGTGAATCAGACAGATTATTGTAACTACTCAAATCATAGTTAATTACTACAATGATCCTTTCCAGTTCTCTATCGAATATTTCATGGTAAAATTAATCTCATATATCATGTTAAATTCCAGTTCTACAAATTCCTATCCTAATTATCATCTCGAGACATTCAAAACACAGTAACTATTTCTATCGTAAAATGATCTAGATGTTATAGTAATCAGTTAACAGAAACCATTTGATGTCAATTTTGTGGTAAATTTCCGTGCTAATTGTCGTAACAAGCTATCATTTGCATGCGCCTGGAACATTTGCGTGCTAATTATAGTAACTAGAATATATTTTCTACTTTTTTTTTTGTGGACAAGGTATGTTGGAGTATTACCGTAACAAGAAAATGCATTTGCACCTAGCCAAATTAAGCGTGCTAATTATAGTAACTTGGATGCATGAAGCACTAATCATGCTTGTAATTTGCATGCATATCGCAGGGTTGAATGACCGAAATCACCGTGAGCTAATTACGTGGGCGTCGTTTAATGCAGGTCGGACCAGGAGGCAGAAGCGCATTAGCCATGCAAGCGCCTGGACCCGGCACGTCTGTTCGGACCTGGCTACAAAATAAAATGGTCTGTAGCTAGCTAGCTACAGAGTATACTATATATATATATATATATATATATATATATATATATATACACACACACGATGTCCTCTTTGCAGAAGGACGGGCCGTTTCATGAGCCGCTGCTCCTATCAACGCAGATCAGACGTCGAAGTCTCTAACGAGCTTTTTCGGCCAAACCGTCATGTTCCAAAAGATGTGAACAGGGAGGACTGTTTGGTGACAGCCCGAGGAGGCGGCGGTGGTGGATCCAAGGGAGGAGGCGACGGCATCGGGCACATGAATGAAACAGATAGGATGGAGAGAGAGAGATAGAGGGAGGAGAGAGGAAGTCGCGTCGTGGCACTATATAGGGCCCTGCCATGTGGTGGAGGTGGCATGACAATGCTATGCTAATATCTATGGTGCGGCAACGCTGCCACGTCAGCCAATTTGGGTCTAGGCTCGTGCCAAGTCATCACCGCGGCCACGCCACACCATGCAATAGACACAAACAAAAGTGTTAGATTTGTAAATAAAAAATAGTGTCAAATTTGGAAATAGTTTTAAAAAAGGGTTAGAAATAAAAATTTTCCATCTGAGGATGGCAATAGTGAGAGTGGTCAACTGAAATTGTCCTAACATTGATTGGCCATCGATTAAGAAAAGTTCTAAATTTACAGGATACCTATAAGTTGGAGCCAACCAATTTGGCTGCCATTTATAAGGGCTGGGATAAGGTAAAAGGAAACTAATTAAGCCAACAAAGAGTACCTCACATGGGTTCTAAATGTGTTATGCATTAATAAATGGCCTAAAGTGTGGCTATAATAATATACCTTTATCCATGACTTGCTTGTTGGTAGTGATCGGTTTTTCTTGATTATCATGCATCGATACAGGAGTCCTTTTTCTCTATATATAAGGCAATGTATGGGTCAATTAAAAAAAATTCTAAACTTACAACATACCTAAGATAGAACCAACCATTTTGGCTAGCATTTATAAGGGCTGGGATAAGGGAAAAGGAAACTAATTAAGCCAACAAAGAGTACCTCACATTGGTGCTAAATGTTATGGATTAATATATGACCTAAAGGATGACTATAACAATATAAGTTTATCCATGACTTGTTTATTTGTAGTGATCAATTTTTTCCTAATTATCATGCATCCATAGAGGAGTCCTTTTCCCCTATATATAGAGGCAATGTAGGTCGATTAAGAAAAAAAAATAAACTTACAAGATACCTGAGTTAGAACCAACCAATTTGGTTGACATTGATAATGGCTGGGATAAGGATCTAATTAAGCCAGTAAAGAGTACCTCACACTTTTGCCCTATATATAGGAGCAATGTATGGGTCGATGCATCTCATTCCAGTAGAACACATCTCCCAAGAACATACAACAAAGTGTTTTGTTCCTTAGAGCAGTCCCTATGGTTGAAACTACGCACGTTTTTCATAGTGCCACGTCAACAACAAATCATCTATAGAAACTATTCCACACAATGGAAGTTTCTTTCCCTAATAAATATTGTATTTATTTTTTGTGTTTCTCTCTCCGTCACATCATCTTCTTCCTGGCACTATGGCAAGTTCGTGCTTAGCCAACGAGAAAAACATGGACGAGCCTCGCCCGCCCTCCACCTCGCCACGCAGCGCCGCGTCCTTGCACCTATCAATGTCATGGAGCCAAGTCGCGGCTGGAGAGCAGTGGTGCAGGTGAACGAGCGTGACAGTCGGCCGGCGAGCGTGGCGGCGAGGGCAAACGAGCACAGCAGTGCAGGCGAGCAAGCACGCCGATCGGCAAGCAAGCGCAGCGATGCGGGCGACGAAGAAACTGCTCGGCACGACAGCATGCGCGACGGCGTGCGGCCTTCACGGCAGTGGCGGTGGCGGTAGCTTGCTGCATGGAGGCTCGGCCTTCGCGACAGCGAGCGCAATAGCAACGCAACCTTCGCGGCGACCTGCATGGTCTTGCTGCAACAGATCGGCCTGCTACATGGACGGGCGATGGCCTACTGCATCGATGGTGCGACCTTCCCCAACGGCGGCATGCAGCCCTATCATGGGCCCCACCAGTAGACACGACTCGTTTCTTCTCAACGGGAAAGTTACGATTTCTTACTGCATCGATTAACGAGTAGACCTGGTTTCTTGGTTAGGAGACGGTTTCCTCAATTTTTTTTCTCTTTTTTTATTAATTAGACTGCCATGTCAGCTTTTTGCTTAGTTGGCAAGATATTTATTAGGGATAGAAACTACTATTAATATCCCATTGTCCCATTGGGACTGCCCTAAGGGACACAGAATGCAGAATGGCGCACTAGTACTACTTTCACTGCTGGTCCTTGGGTGCTTTTCCATTCAAGTGGCATGTAAGTGAAATAAATCAAAATGTTTTTTCCTCCATTATCTCCTCATTTAATTGCTCGAGTAGCTGATATTTTTCCTCTACCATTCAAACAAAATACAAATTGCTGAAGACATATATGTTTCTTTCTGTTGTAATTAAGATAAACTAAACAAGGGCCCATTATAACTATTGATTTTATGCTTATGACAGATGTTTCTGTGCTTGTGTATGTAATTTAACAGATTGATTCACATTACATGCTTGAAAAATAGGTGGAACAACGATGGATGAAATGAGTACCCAGAAAGTTACTATACAAAAATGGACGTGCTACCATGGTGGCATACTTTGCAATTCATTGACTGGGAAGTGCTGGTGCTGCCTCGGGGGTGAAGGTTATTGCTATGTGAACAAAAGTGAATGTGAAGCAAATTGTCATGCCAAATGAACAATTAAATCTCCAAATAATGCAATTACTATGTGAAGAGTGAGCTGTGAATGAACAATGGGAATAAAATGTTTAGGCTCCGAGTGCTCCATTTGTCAACGGTTTCTTTTATTGGCTCATATATCATGTATACCAAATGTGCTTATTTTGAGTAATGATGAGGAGTCCTCGTGCAGCTATTGTGTTGAATGTACTCTACCCTAATTATTCTGAAACATTTAAGCCAATATAATGAAATGCCAATGCAATAACACTAAAAAGAAATTTCGACACTGTCACACCCTAAAATTTTTAGTTTGGATCGTGCCTAAAAAATGATAAATAAAAGAAATGAAGTTTATATTTTCTAAAATTTTCATTTTGTAATATTCTAATGAGAGTTCAAGCTCTGGTTTATCATTGAGCCATGTCACAAGAAAAGTTTGGTCATCGTTGGATCCCTATGCTAGTTTTGATCAAACGGACAGATCAAAACCAGCATAGGGATCCAATGATGACCAAGCTATTCTAGTGACATGACCCAATGATAAACCAGAGCTTCAACTCTCATTGGAATGTTACAAAATGAAAATTTTAGAAAAATATAAACTTCATTTGTTTTATATATGATATTTTAGGCACAATCCAAACTAAAAATTTTAGGGTGTGACACTATTGAACTTTCTTTTTAGTGTTATTGCATTGGCATTTCATTATATTGGCTTAAATGTTTCAGAATTGGTGGTGGTGGTTGATGCCCAAACGTGACGGTTTGGCCGAAAAAGCTCGCTAGAGACTTCGACGTCTCATCTGTGTTGATAGGAGCAGCGGTTCATGAAACGAGTTGTACTTCTGGAAAGACGTACTTCTGGAAAGAGGACATCGAGGAGAACATTGGCATATATATATATATAACTAGGGTTGTCATGGAAAAATTGAATATTTTATTATTTACGGAATTAATGAATTTTGAGATTAAAATAATTCTAGGAAAGTTCAGAATTAATTTTTAAGCCCCAAAAAAAACTGAAGGGTCCAAAATTTTGGAAACAATTCTTAGAAACATTTTAGAACATGAGGAGCCCAAATAAAGTATTTAGAGCTCATGAAAAGATATCTAGGAGTATCTCAAAATTAGATTATGCCCGGAGAAAAGCAAGAAAAAATTCTAGAAAAAAACTAGACAAATTCGTGAGGAGTTTTTAAAGGACGACTAATGGAAGATGCGCTCGCAGAATTTGTTTAAAGTTGAATAAGAGGATATGAAAACTCCAAATGAAAAGGCATGCTTAATTAACACCCTAAATTTTGCTCTTTTGGAAATATTTAATGTTTTCATCACCCTGAAAAGATTTGTTGATGAGCAAAATATTTAATTTACTATACAATTAATAATGTTTAGTGTATATGTAAACAGTTTAAAAATCTAAACCTAAAAAACAGGATCACAGGCCCTTTAGCACCGGCCCATGGTTAAAACCGGTGCTAAAGGGTCCTAAAAAATTTCGGACCCGGTCTGAGCCCACCTAAGAACCCTTTTAGCACCGGTCCGTGGCTGGAACCGGTACTAAAGGGTCCCTTTAGCACCGGCTGGTGGCTCTTGCCGATGCTAAAGGGTTACCCTTTAACACCGGCGCGTACCACCAGCCGGTGTTAAAGACCCTTTAGCACCGGTTCCAGCTACGGACCGGTGCTAAAAGGTCCGCCCCTATATAAGCACACAAGCGTCCTGGATCCGAACAATTCATTCGTCTTCGTCGAGCAGAGCCCTTTGCTGCCGCCTCGTCTCCACCAGCGCCGCCGCCGTTCGTCTTTGTGCCCCGCGGCATTTGTCTCCAGCGCCGCCACGACCGTCTCCAGCGCCACCGCGGCCATCTCCGCCACCAGCGCCACCGCAGCGGCCTCCACCAGCGCGCCTTCCACCGAACTCCGGCCCCCTACGTACTATCGATCATCTCCACCGATATGCATATGGCACAACAGTTTTTTACATATATATACTAACAAATAATGAATGAATGTATGAATTATATGCCAAGCAGTTTATATATATACACTAAAAAATACATGTTATTATGAATTATATATATATATACAAACTTTGGAATATGATTTTAGTGTTATATATATATATATGATTCTAATGTTTTGTATATATTATTGTTTGTACTATTAATCTAGTACCATTTTTTAGTATATTAGTATTATTCTAGTATATTACTTGGCTTAAAAAATTCTAGTATTATTTTTTAGTTTGGAGCACTCCGAGCACTTTCATTTGTAGTAGTACTAGTAGTAGTATATAAGTCTCTAATATATATTTTATTTTTCTAGTGTTTTGTATATATTATTATTTGTACTATTATTTTAGTATTATTTTTTAGTATATTATCCTAGTATTATTCTAGTATATTACTTGGCTTAAAAGATTCTAGTATTATTTTTTAGTTTAGAGAACTCCACCACTTTCGTTTGTAGTAGTACTACTAGTAGTATATAAGTCTGTAATATATATTTTATTTTCTAGTGTTTTGTATATATTATTGTTTGTACTATTATTCTAGTATTATTGTTTTCTTATCTTATATAGTGCTTTTATATATATATATATATATTATATATATATATATATATATATATATATATATATATATATATATATATATATATATATATATATATATATATATATATATATATATATATATATATATATATATATATATAT